>NC_048298.1:211590373-211608300 GCF_013100865.1 Trachemys scripta elegans
GGGGTGGTTGGTTTACAGGGAAGTAGAGTGAACCGGGTCGGGGGGGGGGGGGGTGGAGGGTTCATCAAGGAGAAACAAACAGAAGTTTCACACAGTAGCCTGGCCAGTCACAAAACTCGTTTTCAAAGCTTCTCTGATGCGCACTGCGCCCTGCTGTGCTCCTCTAACCGCCCTGGTGTCTGGCTGCGCGTAATCAGCGGCCAGGCGAGTTGCCTCAACCTCCCACCCCGCCATAAAGGTCTCCCCCTTACTCTCACAGATATTGTGGAGCGCACAGCAAGCAGCAATAACAATGGGGATATTCTTTTCGCTGAGGTCTGAGCGAGTCAGTAAGCTGCGCCAGCACGCTTTTAAACGTCCAAATGCACATTCCACCACCATTCGGCACTTGCTCAGCCTGTAGTTGAACAGGTCCTGACTCCTGTCCAGGCTGCCTGTGTACGGCTTCATGAGCCATGGCATTAAGGGGTAGGCTGGGTCCCCAAGGATCACGATAGGCATTTCAACATCCCCAATGGTCACTTTCTGGTCCGGGAAGAAAGTCCCTTCCTCCAGCTTTCGAAACAGAGCAGAGTTCCTGAAGACGCGAGCATCATGTACCTTTCCCGGCCATCCCACGTTGATGTTGGTGAAACGTCCCTTGTGATCCACCAGGGCTTGCAGCACCATTGAAAAGTACCCCTTGCGGTTTACGTAGTCGGTGGCTTGGTGCTCCGGTGACAAGATAGGGATATGGGTTCCGTCTATGGCCCCGCCACAGTTTGGGAATCCCATTTCAGCAAAACCATCCACTATTGACTGCACGTTGCCCAGAGTCACTACCCTTGCTATCACCAGGTCTTTCATTGCCCTGGCAAATTGGATCACAGCAGCCCCCACCGTAGATTTGCCCACTCCAAATTGATTCCCGACTGACCGGTAGCTGTCTGGCGTTGCAAGCTTCCACAGGGCTATCGCCACGCGCTTCTCAACTGTGAGGGCTGCTCTCATCTTGGTATCCTGGCGTTTCAGGGCAGGGGAAAGCAAGTCACAAAGTTCCATGAAAGTGCCCTTACGCATGCGAAAGTTTCGCAGCCACTGGGAATCGTCCCAGACCTGCAGCACGATGCGGTCCCACCAGTCTGTGCTTGTTTCCCGGGCCCAGAATCGGCGTTCCACGGTATCAACCTGCCCCAGTGACACCATGATTTCCACATTGCTGGGGCCTGTGCCTTGTGAGAGGTCTATGGCCATGTCAATTTCCTCATCACTCTCGTCGCCGTGCTGCAATCGCCTCCTCGCCTGGTCCGGGTTTCGCCTTGGCATGTTCTGGCTCTGCATATACTCCAGGACAATGCGCGTGGTGTTCATAGTGCTCATAATTGCCGCGGTGATCTGAGCGGGCTCCATGATCCCAGTGCTAGCTATGGCGCCTGGTCAGAAAAAAGGCGCGAAAGTAGTATCTGATGGACCAGGAGAAGGAGGGCGGGAGGGAGGGAGGGCCGAGTGACGACATGGCGTACAGGTACAGGAACAGGGAGAAACACAAACAACTGTCACACAGAATGGTCCCCCCAAAGATTAAACTGGAAACCCTGGGCTTAGCAGGCCATTGATTTCACGGAGGAAGGGGAAGCAAATGAACACAGAACAAATCTATTTTTTACATCTTAAGGTGGCAGCCGACGGTGCAGCATGAGTGATAGCCTCTCCAGTACGATGATGATGGGTACCAATCATAAAATACCATCATCTGCCAAAAGGCAAGGGGCTGCTGCTGTGTAGCAATGCAGCCCCACGTCTGCCAGCCCCACGTCCGCCAGCACCCAGCATCGCCCTCGGCCTCTTCTGGGTGCTTAGCGGACAATATTGGGCAATTGGCAGAAAATAGTATATTATGACTGGTAACCGTCATCATCGAAACAGTAGCATGTCTGCCCAGGTGGCCATGATTGACAGCCATACCAGTACGACGACGATGGGTACCAGTCATAATATACCATTGCCTGCAAGGGGCTGGTGCAATGCAGCCCTACGGCTGCCAGCCCCACGGCTATCACTCATGCTACACCGTCTACCGCCAAAAGGCAGTTAGCAGCTGCTGCTGTGTAGCAATGCAGTCCCACGTCTGCCGGCACCCAGAGGACATATGGTGACGGTGAGCTCAGCTGAGCTGAGCGGGCTCCATGCTTGCCATGGTATGTTGTCTGCACAGGTAACCCAGGTAAAAAGGCGCGAATCTATTGTCTGCCGTTGCTGTGATGAGGGGGGAGGGGCCTGACGACACGTACCCAGAACCGCCCGCGACACTGTTTTGCATCATCCGGGCATTGGGATCTCAACCCAGAATTCAAAGAAAAGGCGCGAACCGCTTCTCGGCTCGAGCTGTGGCGCAAACGTAGTATCTGACGGCCTAGGGGAAGGAGGGAGGGGGGCCGAGTGACGACATGGCGTACAGGCACAGGGAATTAAAATAAAGAACGGTGGCTGTGCATCAGGGAGAGACACAAACAACTGTCACAGACTGGTCCCCCCCAAAGATTAAACTGAAAACCCTGGGTTTAGCAGGCCATTCATTTGACGGAGGGAGGGGGAAGCAAATGAATACAGAGAAAATCTATTTTTTTACATCTTAAGACGACGGTGCAGCGTGACTGATAGCCCTCGGCATCTTTCTGGGTGCTTGGCAGCAAATACGGGGCGGTGTATGACGATGGTCTTCAGGCCTATTGCACGAGCTGCTGCTCAGGGAAGACTCTGCTAATGTGCGATGACCCGACTTGTAATAGGCCGGCTAACAGTCATAATACACCATTTACTGCCAAAAGGCAAGCCCCACGGCTGCCAGCACCCAGATCGCCGATGAAGGCTACCAGTCTACTGCACCGTCTACCGCCAAAAGGCAGTTAGCAGCTGCTGCTGTGTAGCAATGCAGTCCCACGTCTGCCGGCACCCAGAGGACATATGGTGACGGTGAGCTCAGCTGTGCTGAGCGGGCTCCATGTTGTCTGCACAGGTAACCCAGGTAACCCAGGTAAAAAGGCGCGAATCTATTGTCTGCCGTTGCTGTGACGGGGGAGGGAGGGGCCTGACGACACGTACCCAGAACCGCCCGCGACACTGTTTTGCATCATCCGGGCATTGGGATCTCAACCCAGAATTCCAAGGGCGGCAGAGACTGCGGGAACTGTGGGATAGCTCTGGGATAGCTACCCATAGTGCAATGCTCCGGAAGTCGACACTAGCCTCGTACTGTGGACGCGGTCCGCCGACTAGAGCACCTAGAGCATTGTATTGTGTGGACACACACAATCGGCTGTATACAACCGATTTCAATAAAACCGGCTTCTATAAATTCGAACTAATTTCGTAGTGTAGACATACCCTATGACTGTGTTTCAGGCAGCCAGATTTCCTTCTTACTTTAATGGTCAAATATGAAACAAGATGGATGACTGCAGATGACCTAGTAGATCTTTTTCATCCCTAATTTGTATAATCATTCATGGTGAGCAGTATATACTGAGAGGACAGGAAAAAACTCTCAGAGAGGCACTCACCTCCTTGTCTGTTTTCATTTCAGGGCACATATGACTTTACACCCAGCTCGGTGCATTTTTTAAAATATTAATTTTGTGTGTCATTGAAAAGGTGACAGAGTGGCAGACTTAGAATCAAAAATTCCTTCTCTGCAGCCACAGAATGGATATAATGTAAGTGGCAGCCATGCACACAGTTCATCCATGGGCCTCAATTACCCCACCACTATGATTCAGTCTTGTCCAAAGAGAACTCTTCTAAGTGGGCAGTTCAGTTATCATGGGCATTTCTGCATTGAGATACCCCAGTAACTTGAGTTATGTGGGAAAAAAGTTTCTCTCTCTCTCTAATTTGGATATTTTATATGCCACTTTATTTACTGGAATATCATGATATGACTGGACATATCCAAAAACATCTGTAGTGCTATTTCATCTTTCACTGTTCTCTCTTCCCCTTCTTTGTCCATACAGCAAAATATCTCTCTGTTCTACAGGTTATCTGAAACTTCCTTTCATTACACTTTATCCATTATCTATGCAGACCTTGTATACTGTGACTGTTGGAGGAGGGAAATAGTCGGGAGAAACAATTCTAACGTAATGCACACCAAATCAGGGCAAGACCCATGAGTCCACTGGCTCTTATAAGGTGCATTTCTTGCTTATTGTATGTTTAATAGCATGGTTGTTGAAATTTTTTCTTTAAACCTTTTCTACGTTTCTTTATCCCTGGGGCTAGTATTTTGTATTAGAATTTTAGCTCTTCCATAAAATACTCAACCAGATATTATGTTAGTCAATCCTTGGGCTCCCTAGCTATATTCCCAGACCCCCTTTCAAAGCTGCTACAATTCCTATATTGCTGTTAAAGTAATTGGAGGTGGTGAAGATCTGGGAAGGAGGAACAAGTTACATACTTTGGCTTTCATAGTTGAAAAGGCGGCAGATAGTTAAGCTTTTCCCAAATGGGTAATTTCTTAATTATCTATATGGATTTTCTGTCTAGTCTTGTTACTGCTACCATTGCATCTCATGGATCCGTTCAGTTTCAGACAAATCTCACAGTTGTGGTTTTTGGATGCTTTTGGAAATTACTGTAATTTATTTATGGTTTGTGTTAGGAAGGCTTGAACTCCAAAGCCATGCTGACAACTGTTTACGAAGTATTACATGTGAGAGTAATGAAAATTTTACTCAGTAACATTTATTGGGATTCTTTAAAATTATGATAATTTCCTTTAGTAAGACAACATAGAGATAACTCATGGATGGTCCAGGAGATTGGAAATGGAATATAGCATATTTCATCTATAAGTTACCAGTTCAAATCACAACCAGTAGTAGCTGAAAGGCATTCCTGATGGTTAATCAGAACCTTGTGTGTGGTGACTTAGTGGTCTCACTTGACCCTCTAGCAGATTGGTGTCCACATCACAAAGAGAGCCACCATAATTAGTAGCTTGTTAGTTTTCTCATCAGAGAGGTCAAAATCTAAACATATGCAGATAGTGAACTAACTTTCCTACCCTTGGATGTAGTCCTAATACTGAACAAGGTTGAGAATGGGTCTGGGGGTAACTTTCACTTTCAATGCCTATACTGGACCTTGTCTGTAAATCGAGGAATTCACCATTGTTAACCTTAACTCATTTTTTTAAATGGCGCCCTTGTGGAAATGATCCAAGTAGGAACTCTTCATGGTACTGGACGTCTCCCAATCCATTCCCACAGTCCTGGAAATAGTTTGTTGTCAGACTGAGAAGCATCAAGTCTTAGTGGAACAATTTTTCTTCAACCTTTGTAAGCATAACTCACTGCCATTAGTGGAAATTTCACTTGCACACCCGAGGGGAGAATTTGCCTCCCCATTCTCTTCAGTCTGATGTACCAGTCTGTAGCAGTGCTGATGTACCTAAATAATGCAGCAGGGACTCTTGAATTATGGGGCAAGAGCTCCAGAGTTGTGCAACACTGACCTCCAAACTCTCTAGGAGAGAGTTGGGCTTTTGGAACAAAGGAATTGCTGCACTGGATCAAACCCCAGGCCCATCTAGTTCACTATCCTGTCTCAGTCAGTGGTCAGCACCAGATGTTTCAGAGTAGAACTGGTCAGCAATTTCCAACTGAAATGTGGTGCTTTGGTGTTTTTGATTGAAACTGCATTTTCCATAAAATTAAAATTTTCCAGGATAATTTTGTTTTTGCTGAAAATTTGATTTTCCCCTGGAAAAGTCTAAACAAAATGTTTTATTTTGGGTTGGGTGGAATTAAACTGAGCTGCTGTGGTACCTCATGGAAGTTGTAGTTGGTTGCCTCATGCCCCCATTCTCCTCTATGGGCTGAGTTCCCTGGCTGGACTACATCTCCCATGATGCAATGCAGTCTCCCCACTGGCCAAACCACTGCAGTGCATCTTGGGAGATGTAGTCCAGCAAGGGAGCTCACCCCGCAGAGGAAACTAGAGGCATAAGTAGGGTTGCCAGGCGTCCAGGTTCCAGTCGAAAAGGGACCCTGACGGCTCCAGTCAGCACTGCTGACCGGATCACTAAAAGTCTGATCGATGACGCAGCAGAGCTAAGGCAGGCTCCCTGCCTGCCCTGGTTCCGCATGGGTCCTGGAAGCAGCGGCATGTCCCTGTGGCTCCTAGGTGTAGGGGCGGCTAGGGGGGCTTCACGTGCTGCCCCTGCCCAGAGCACCGGCTCCACAGCTCCCATTGGGAACTGCAGCCAATGGGAGCTGTGGGTGGCAGCACCTGCGGCCAGTGCACAGAGACCACTGGCCCCTCCATCTAGGAGCCGGACATGCCGGCCACTTCCACGAGTCGCCTGAGGTAAGTGCTGCCTAGCTGGAGCCTGCAACCCAAACCCCTCCTGCACCCCTCACCCTGCCCCAGGTCAGAACCCCGTCCGACACCCAAACTCCCTTCCGGGGCGCACCCCCACACACACACACCCTCCCTCATCCCTGGCCCCACCCCAGAGCCCACACCCTCAGCTGGATCCCGCACCCAATCCCCTGCCCCAGCCCTGAGCCCACTCCTGCACCCCAAAGCCCTCACCCCCAGCCCCATCCTGGAGTCCTCACCCCCAGCCAGAGTCCCCCTCCCACATCCCAACCTCCTGCCCCAGCCCAGTGAAAGTGAGTGAAGGTGAGGGACAGCAAGTGACAGAGAGTGGGGGCAGGGCCTCGGGGAAGGGGCAAGGATGTTCAGTTTTGTGCAATTAGACAGTTGGCAACCCTAGGCATGAGGCATAAAAATTACAATTCCCATGAGGCACCACAGTAGCACAGGCAGACAGAAACAGCTTTGTTTCAAACTGACTAAAAACAAAGTGCTTTAAAATTTCTGAATCAAGATTTTGTGACTTAGCTAGCAAGACTCATGAAAATTCAAAAATGTACCTGTCCCCAGCACCAACAATTATGAAGAGCTGCATCCTCCCCTTTCCTTAGAGATGGCCGCTAGCCTTGTGCAATCTTTGTATTCAAGTGAGCTAAAAGACTGAATTTGTAGCCGGTCACTTCATGGGTAGCACACCGAAAGAGTGTCCTCGACCCCTCGCCACCCTTTGCACACAGTCTGGCCTATGGTAAAACCCAAGTATTATCACCCATTTTTACAGATAGGAAAACTGAGGCATTAGAAGTTTAAAGAGATGCCAACTTAAAATCACATTTCCTTCTGAAAATGTTGTACTTAGTATAGTTACACATAACCTCTAACACACTATAACAGAGAGGGATTAGAGAATTTATTATTTGTCTTGCTGTTTGTTTTCATTATGCATTTGATAACATTTTGTGACTAGTATGGTTCACTGCTTTACTTTTAGCACATGCTCCTCCCCAAGCTCTGCAAGAGGATGTTTACCAGAAACAGCGCTAGAAAATGTGAAACTGCACAGCCCTCAGGAAGGTGTGCGCACAGAGAATAAGAGAAGGAGCTCCTCCCCAAGCTCTGTTTAAACTATGTAATAAAGTTCCTGGTTGTTTATGGAAGTTGCCAATTTAGAGTCAAGGAAGTCTGGGTGAGCAAAAAAATCAACCCTGTCTCGAAGGAACTAATTCAGCCAAAATTTGGCCCAGTATCTGCACTCTAGAAATTAGTGTGAAGCCACATAAGCTCTGAAATTTATGTTTGCTAGGCTTGCGACGTAATTCATGGTACAGAAGGAAAATAGCAGGCCTGAATCACTACTGCATTATTCCTATGTATGCCACTGTAACTCCTTTGAAGTCAATAGAGTCACACTGGTGTAGAACCGGAGTAATACCGGGTTAAATCAGGTTCAGCCTTTTCAATAAATCTGTCCCTCCTTCAGAGTGCTGTCTTGGTGAAATTAATCTCCTAAGGAGGCTAATTTCTCACATCATCACAGGTTGTGGAGTGTCTGTATGTGTGGCAGTGTTTCTACAATAGGTGGATGTGTGATTTTACTGTATGTAAACACTCCATTCAGATATTCCATAACGAAAGATTGGATGGCATCATAGTAGTTTGCTCTTGGGCAACAACAATCCTTTATGATCATTGTATCCTGCCTGTGTTGCAACTCCTCAGCATAATATGCCCTAGAAGCCATTTCATTCATTTTGAATGATTAAGCCAAGTTTTCCTTTTTTACTTCTATTTATCCAGCCAAGAGTCTCTTTCAAACCAAGCTCCATTCAACCTCTCTCTACCAAATCCCCACTTACCACAAAGCACTAACTTTCTAATTATAAATCAGCTACTAACTAGGCTGCATTACTACAGGCATATGGACTAGTCCAGTTCACCCACCCGGCTTGCAAACCTGCTTTGTATCACTTTAAGGTAATCTGTCTTGAGCACAGGAGTCCCTTCTAATTCCCTATTACCTAGACATTCCTTAACACCTGACAGCATGGGATTTCCAGACTACCCTCATCTGTTTCCCAACTGCTGCCATATGGTGTATAACTCTCCATTGTTATCTTGTGGTAAATGACGTGAGCCTGATGCCAGCCAGATCAGGAGAGCAAGCCCTGTTTTGTTTAAAACTAAACATAAATATGCATTCACACATGTATGAGCAGGTACAGAGAGATCTCTTTCTCTGCTTTCTACACCTCTGCATGCACACAGTCTATATAAGTGGTATTCTTCCCCAGAAAAAGCTAGTCTAATTAATACCCAAACATTGACACCCTCTTCCTCTCTAGGGTACATCACCCAAATACAGTCTTGGAAAGCCAACAGTCTGAATGAAACCATTCTTGTTTCCCTCTGGACTCTGTTTTGGGGCAACTCGTTGAAATGAAGTGTGGTGCCCAGGCAGATTACTCAAGAAGAGCAACAGTCTGTGTGGTAGCTACCAATACTACTGCTTTGACTGAGTACAAACAGCAGGATGGAGAGGAGAACTGCTGCCTTTTCAGCAACACTTAAATGACATGCACAACTGGGAAGACAAGCTGCAAATAAGAGTTTTTGTAACTCGTGCTAGTTTTCACTTTTTGACTTTTCTGAAGATCTGTACAAGCTGTGCCAAGGTTTCACCACTACTATTTCATGCTCTCCCCACATGCCTTAAAAATTTGTTGAAAATTTGCAGCCTGCGTGTTTCATCTCCTCCTCTGCAATCCACTCCCCATCACCTGAAAAATTCTGTAATTAAAACCTAACTAGACTCATGGAAATGCCAGAGCACCCAATGCTGAAGTGGCAAATAGAACACCAGTGAAAACCTATACATCGCTTAGGGCTTAATCCAAAGCTGACTGAAGTCAATGGAAAGGCTTCCGTTGACATCATGGGCTTTGGATCAGGTCCTTACTCATCCTCCCTCACTCTTCCCCCGAGAAATAATGTTGTATTCTTTGGCAGTTATATCCTCTTATTTGCACTGTCTGTGTAACTCCATAGGTCTCAACTGACACATGAGATTGTCCATAGGCTTTCACGTCCACCATCACAGAAGATGCCAGAACTGTTTGACTGAGTCTCAAATGAGATCACCTCTTCTCTACACTCACTTGTTTCCTATCAGAATTCATGTCACAATCTAGTACATTTGAGCAAGTAAATCTTTCAATCGTGATTTAAAAGACCTCCTGGCTGTGTGCCGTATAATTTGTCCCAGATGCTTACTCCAGTTTCACCCTTACATTTCATGCACAATGAGTTGCACTTGACAAAGTTTATAACTGCAGGCAACGACGAATGAAGGACTCTGTTTTCAGGGAAACTCCAGGAGATCTTACAAGATATTGCTTATAATCTACAAGTGACAAACCCTGGAACTAGAGGAAAGCCACTGTACAAGAACACAGTATCTGTTCTATCTTTAAACCACAATAGGACATTCTGTGCTTTGTGCTTGAATCATATTTCAGGACATCAGAGTATTGATGGATACTAGCTGAAGAATACCAATACCTCCTATCCTAATAAGCTGAGTTTCCATGTGTCCTTTAATTCATCCAAGTAATTCCACAGATGGAGTGACTTATCTTTCACCTCCTTTATCACACTTGACAAATGAACTAGTTCTCATAACCCATGCCACCCATTACATCTAATAGGCTAGGACTGCACTCTATAGATTTTGTCTGCAAAACCCAAATACTGTTATTTTGCCAAATTCAAAGCAGAGTTGGTCTAATAGCCGGTTTCAAATAGCATTTGTAGCTAAAAATACTTGATGCAGATTTGGGCATTTTTTTCATTGAATAGTTATTCAATTATTATTTCAGACTTTGACTAACCATATTGTCAAATAATATTCCCAGCAAATAACTGGGAATTTTCCTATCATAAACAGTTATTCAGTTTTCTTAATCAATTCTAGTTGAAAGCAGTCACATAGTCGCCATTCCCGATTCTTCCATTTGCAACCAATTTTATGCCATGGAAAACAAGGCATAGTAGCAGGACTGCTGCCATCACATACTGTTTACAGGTGCACCCACCATACCCATCACCTCAGTTAACAAATAGGGAAGGGACAAGCAAAAGAAAAAAGATTTCATGTTCAAACCCTGACCATATCACTAAGGTAGCAGGACAGCCGAGAAGGTAGAGGGAGGCAGCAGTAGCTTACTGAATAGTGAAATCTTGAAAAGACTTGGGAGTTATCCAGTTTATCCAGATTCTTTCCTATAAACGCTGTCAGTCTCACAAACTGGCCTAAACAAAAAACAAACCCTCCCCAAGAAACCCCACCACCACTCCACACCCTCGCTATAGAACTTAATAATGCAGTTGCCTTTGTACTCTCTTTGTTGCTACAGAGACTACATGAGAAAGCATCAATATAAACAATACACACAGAAACCGCTGACCCATGAAACTAACTGCTAGTTAGTCAGTGACAGTGCCCCTGGCATTAGTGACAGGCACTCCCCTCATGCTTTCTGCTCCGGCCCCACCAAAATACAGCCCAGTGTGTCTTCCCAATTACCCACTCCAAAAGCTGAAAGCAGAATATGAGCTGGTGGCTTCCTGTTGGCAGCATACGCTACTTTTGCGGCTGCATGTATCCTTCTCACCCCCCTCCTTTTCCCCTCCCCCTGCCTCGAACCGACCAACTCACTTAAACAGACGACAGCGCTAGCTCTTATTTATCATGCAGTTATGGCCTGAATCCAGACCCAAGCTGGCGGGCTCAATGGAGGACTAGCATCATCCTATTCAGCTACATACAACCTACTTGTCATCCTTTTGGAAACCAGTGACTCAGATTTAACTTTATTGCGGGCTGGCAGCTGGTGGGATTGGGCAAACCACACAAAAGGAACAATAACGATACACACTGACATGCCAGAGCACAGAGGAGAAGGTCTTAATGTAGCCCTCATTCAAGCCCCAGAATAATTAAAACAACATTACCATTCTCAGTGGCAGATTTTGCCTCCTGTAGCCAGCCTTTTGGTGTGTGTTTTGTTTCAGCAATTTACTCAAACTGGCTACATTGTATTAAAAACTAAACATCAAGTTTTATTTCTGTCCCTTGTCCTCTGATCAAAAACCAGAATTTACATTCATGTCTATGGGCATAGTGTACCCCACAATAAGAACCACAACCAAACAGGATTCCTTTCCTGTGGTACTGCCAAATACCAAGGACACTCTGATCAAACAAGGATTTTTTTAAATCTCCAAGCATGTTTCTCCCCCTCCCTACCCGGATCTCTTTCAGGTGCTTACATTTAGAAGCTTTCAAAGAGTTCTTACTTTTATTGTATACTGGGACTTCCATTCTTACGATCTTTGAAAGCAACATATATAGGAATCCCCACGTAGGTGGAAATGCAGCTACTGTTTAACAACATATAGAAATACTATGCAGAAGTTTCAGACAAGAAGTGAAGAATACTTTATCAAATTAAAAAGCAGAATATAATTACTTTTCTTGAGGGGGAGGTTGACCAGAACATCGGGAATTTGTTCAGAACATCTATTCTTTCTCTAAGTGACAGCCAGACATATGCAATATCCATATTGTCTGCCTCACCTGTCATCTGCCCATTGATCCATCTCCACTAGAACTTCTACCAACCCCTCAACCACACAGTATCAGAGAAATGTTTCCTTTTTTTCCCCGCACCAAATGTTTCTTTCTTCCCCATAACTACTAGCCAAAGATCAAATAGGAAACAGGGCAAGGATAAGGGAGGAAGAGGAGAACTGTCGAGAGCAGTGCCTAGGAGGATACTAAACACACCTCTAGCTCCTGGGATAGAGGATGCTGCTGCTATTTTTAGCACGAGTACATGGCTAGACCCTCCCTCATTTAGATCAATCTCCAGATTGTACGTGTCTGATCAATTTAAAGTCACAGCCCCCTTCCAACCACCTCTGCCTGAAAGGAGCTTCCTTCTCTGATCTTCCTTTCATCTTAGAACCTCCTTTGTGCAGCAACTGGATGATATCTTGTTATTCTACCCATCCCCCTGCCTCAAATTTTTGAGTCTTCTCTCACAGTGAGTAGCTCTAGTGCAGTGTTTTTCAAACTGGGGTCACCGCTTGTGTAGGGAAAGCCCCTGGCGGGCCGGGCCATTTTGTTTACCTGCCCCATCCGCAGGTCCGACCGGTCGCGGCTCCCACTGGCCACAGTTCGCTGCTCCAGGCCACTGGGGGCTGCTGGAAGCGGCGCGGGCGGAGGGACGTACTGGCCGCCGCTTCCAGCAGCCCCCAGTGGCCTGCAGCGGCGAACCCCGGCCAGTGGGAGCCGCGATTGGCCGGACCTGCTGACAGGGCAGGTAAACAAACTGGCCCAGCCCGCCAGGGGCTTTCCCTAAACAAGCAACGGCCCCAGTTTGAGAAACACTGACCTAGTGCTTGTCTCAGCAGCTGCTCAACTCTTTCCGAAGCAGCAGAGGAGCTAAACTGCCCCAATTCCTGCCTGTGTTACTGCTGCTCACGGGATTCTACATAGCAGCAGTGAAAATTAACAATACACTGATCAGTTTTCACTGGTTCACATTTGGGGGTTTGCATTTTTTAAGCTAATGCCAAATCAATCTTAAATCGTTACTGCAGCAAATAAATCAGTTATGCTGACACACATGCTGTGTCTACCCATGCTGGGATGATCTGCATGATATTCAAAGGAGAACTAAAAATGATGCTACCAAACACAGCACATCTGCCATCCCTATTGATATAACAGGTGGCAAAATTGGCTGTCAACTGCCAGACAAGACCAGTAATCAGCTACAGCCTCATCAACCATAATCTATTTCACAAAGGCCTGTACTCCTATTAGAACATGTACAAAAACATCCACACAGTTCAACACCACAACCACCCCCAAAAGTAACCAGTCTAGAGAGTGAACAGGAGCTAGCTTGCTGTATGAAAATTAACTTTAATTAACCTCGGGAGAGGGAACCAAAAGTGTGCTAAAGTGAGAGCTGAGAGATATCATGATTGGCAGAGCTGGTAGTCTGACACTTCCCATTATAAAAACCTCTTTTCAGTTGCTTATCTTTTTTTTTTTTTTTTTTTTGCCAAACTGTAACTGCTTAGGCTGAAGTTTCCCATGTTGTTGTTACTGCCATTCCAGTAACTAAAAACTGCATCATACAAAGTGTGCGCGGGCGCAGAGGGTGTCAAATTGCTAATTTTTGAAAGCTTGACTTTGACCTTTTAATGTAAGTTTTTTGGGGGAATGCAATGCTAGTGATAAGAACTGGTGAAGGGCATGATGTCATGACTCACGGGTCTTGAACCCAGATCCACAGAGTTCATGGGAGCAGCCACACTCCAACCCTTCACCTGGCAGTAGGCTGAAAATGGCTTACCTGGCACCTATGAAGCTCAGCCCCAGTGTGAGGCTCCGCCTTTGAGGTCCTATTGTCGCCGATTGGCCCACTGGGCAGGAAGCTGTCCAGACAGCTGGGCTCTGCCCTCCCTTGGACTGTGTGCGCCTTGTGCTTCCTGCTCCTGCAGCTTGATTTCCTGGCATCCTGACCCAGCTTGACTCCTTCCATCTGACTTGTGGTTCCTGGCCTCCAGTTTGGCTGCTTCCTCTGACCTTCTGGTATCCTGACCCAGCCTGACTCTGGTTCCCAAGTCGTGGTTCTGATCTTCAGTTTCTCTCCTGCTCCTGACCTCCCAGTATTGTGACCCAGCCGACTCTTGATGCCTATCTCATGACTGTGGACTCTGGCTACTACTACTAGGTCTGGCTGCCTATGACCTGGCCATGACACATGGATTTTATCACTATCAACCTAGGACAGGCATAAGTATGTATCTGATAGGACTGCCACAAGTAAGGAGCAGATTTGGGTTCAGTGTATTTACCTTCTTTTTATCTTGCACTGTTTGTTTCCCTGTTCTTGAGGCTGGAACTAGCCCCAAATTTTAAGTAAAAACTAATACATCAAATAAATGACAACTGTAATAAATAATGGTAGCTCATTAATCTCATAAAAGAATGCTCCTCCCCCACTTTTTGGAAGGCAAATTTATGTTGCTACTATAAAGGGCTCATAACATACCATAATATGAAACATCCCTTCTGATTCAAATCAGATAAAGTGACACACACTACACTTCATTAACTGGTTTTGCAAATACTTCACAGGACCTGTAGACTTCCTGGCTTTGATTAAAGGGTTTTTTTAATTAATATTTAAATACAAGTTTCTTCAACCCCTACTGACATTCTTTGCTCACTTACCTCACCATCCCCATTATTACAATGTCCAGTGAATGCTGTTTTTTTCTAAGCTTGCCATACTTTAAAATAAGAAATTCTGGCACTGCTTTGATCTATTAGGAAACCTCAGAGTCAGTAGTGAGAGGTTTAATAACTATGAAAATTAAACTATTAGCTTCTAAACTGAAGCTGCAGGACGCTCTGAAAAAGAAATACACCGGCTCTCAAAAGCACAGAGGGGAAGGTGTCAGCTACAGATTAATGGTGATTTAAACATAGTATTTGTTCTGAAATTTTAAAATGAGATTTTTAGTGCTGACAGCAGAAAAGGTGGGGCTGTGTCAGGCCCCACATTGGTATTCTGGCTCTCCCAGCTGCTGCCAGTGTTCCAAAGCTGTTGATTGATATAACTTTGTGGCTTCCATGGGGTAAGGAAGTCTCAGGAGAGCGTAACAGAGATTTTCCCCAGATTAGTTAAAATGGAGCTGTTCCTTTTTTGGCTCCATTGATAAACACACATGGGTGGTTTTGTTGTTTGGGAGTTTTTTGGTTGTTGTTGTTTTTTTTTAAAGGAGACTGGCTTAATTGAGCACAGATAGAAAACTGTGAAGCAAAGCTAATTAATTGAGCTGTACTCTTTTTAGCAGGTAGTTTTCAATGAGTCAGCTGTATAGTAACTTGATAATACAGCCAGTGCAATGTAGCTTTTCCCTCCAAGCCCTTGGTACCACAGATTTTCAAACAGCATTCTGCATGAGGAAAGAAAAAAAAAACAGCTCTACAAGACCTAGAACTGTTAGTGCACTCTCTTCAAAATTCACCAGCACAGGTAAGCAGAGCCTTTTGTGTACTAAAAAATACCACAGCCCTGGAAAGTGGCTTGAAAAAGCTGAAAGCCAGTTAGAGGCTGAGACCTCTGAATCTGCAGGAAGGTGGAGAATTTTAGCTACTTCCCCTGCTTTGGAAGTGGTGGGCACTGCCATCTTGGATGGAGTTAATGCCATATGTGCAGTCTGCAGTGGCAAAACATCTAGGAATTATGCTGTGGCATTGGATGATACTCAAAAGATAATTTACTTGCATCAGTGCAAAGGACTCGCAAGCAAGGAGGGAACTGGAAGATTGCCACTGGCACCAACTGGAACCCAGTTGGAGTAGGTGCTATTGTTTGTATCTACCACAAGAGTAAAGGTAAACCATAGTGATGGGAACATTGTAAACAGGGCCCCACATATTCCACTGCTACAGAATTTGCCAAGGCGAGTTGGCAAGAAGCCAGGCAGGTTTGGCTGGCAGGCAGGGCTCCACTGGAAATCTGCCTGGTTTCCATCAGAATTTCATCTCCATTTAACACATTCCCAAGGTATGTTTAGATTTCAAATTGGCATTTTCTGAGGGAAAAATGTTTTGTCAGAAAATTTCTGACCAGCTTTACTGAACATAAACCGATGCAATATTTTCCGAAGCCTGCAGCCAGTGCGAAACAAGGCTCTGAGAAGCCTGAACTGCACCAGCAACTCTCAGCCTCTCTCTACTGTACCCCTTTCAGGAGTCTGACTTGTCTTGCGTGTCCACAAGTTTCACGTCGTTTAAAAAACTAATTGCTTACAAAATCAGACATAAAAATACAAAAGTGTCACAGCACACTATCACTGAACAATGGCTTACTTTCTCATTTTTACCATATAATTATAAAATAAATCAATTGGAATATAAATATTGTACTTGCATTTCAGTGTATTGTTTATAGAGCAGTATAAACAAGTCATTGTATGAAATTTTAAATTGCACTGACTTCACTAGTGCTTTTTGAGTAGCCTGTTGTAAACCCAGGCAAATATCTAGATTAGTTGATGTACCCAAGGGGTACACGTATCCCTGGTTGAGAACCACTGAACGACACCATTGATCTAAGTCTGAAACCTAAGAGCAATTTTAAAAATGCCAACCTTTTTAATTGCTCCACTCAACTCATTTTAGCAGAAACATCCAGCTAAGTGTGCTTATGCCACAATCCCTTGCGACTTCCCACTCCCTGCCAGGTGGCAAAAGCCCTAGCTTCCCAAACTTCCAACTTCACTCCACATCAATATCTACCATGCATCTATGAGTTTGCAATAGGGATATTTTTAGCATATCAAAAACTGAAAGAGTGGTGACAGCATAAAATAAAGGGTAGTATCAAGACAAACAGCACTAACTGTAGCAATCATTCTCATTTTGAATTCATTAAAACCTTCCATTTTTAAAAACTAAACTTTTGCAGAAATACCTGCGTGTAGCACCTGAGTGCTTTAGAATGGTGGTTCTCAACTAGGGTCGCCAGGCATCCAGTTTTTGACTGGAATGCCGGGTTGAAAAGGGACCCTGGCGACTCCGGTCAGCTGCGTGGCAAGGCTAAGGCAGCTTCTCTGCCTGCCCTGGCTTCACGCAGCTCCCGGAAGCTGCCGGCATGTCCCTGCATCCCCTAGGTGGCCACGGGGGCTCTATGCGCTGCCCCGCCCCGAGCACCGACTCCACAGCTCCCATTGGCCGGGAACCATTGCCAATGGGAGCTGTAGTGGCAGTGCCTGCAGGCAGGGGCAGTGCCCAGAGCTCCCTGGCTACTCCTGAGCCTAGGAGCTGCACATGCTGGCCGCTTCCAGAAGCCATGTGGAGCCAGGGCAAGCACGGAGCCTGCCTTAGCCTTGCTGCACCGCTGACCAGCAACCGCCTGAGGTAAGTGCTGCGTGGCTGGAGCCCGCACCCCGAACCCCATCCTGCACCCCAGCCCCAGGTCAGAACCCACTCCTGCACCATAACTCCCTCCCAGAGCCCGCACCCAACTCCCCTGCCCCAGCCCGAAACCTCCTCCTGCACCTGGAACCCCTCATTTCTGGCCCCACCCTGGAGCCCGCAGCCCCAGCCGGAGCCCTCACCCCCTCCCACACCCCAATCTCCTGCCCCAGTCCAGTGAAAGTGAGTGAGGGTGGGGGAAGCGAGTGATGGAGGGAAGGGGGAATGGAGTTAGTGGGATCATGGAGAATGGGTGGAGTGGTGGCTGGGCCTTGGAGAAGGGGCGTGGCGGGGGGGCAAGGGTAGGGTTACCATACGTCCGGATTTTCCCGGACATGTCCGGCTTTTGGGGGCTCAAATCCCCGTCCGGGGGGAAATCCCCAAAAGCCGGGCATGTCCGGGAAAATCGGGAGGCTCGGCCGGGGCCTCTTTGTCCGGGGCCGGGGGCATGGTGCCGGGCCGGGCCGGACCCGCGGGGCCGGGAGCCGGGGTCGGGGGG